>NC_056726.1:1601145081-1601150081 GCF_019279795.1 Protopterus annectens | reverse complement strand
TTTAAAATAAGCAACAGAGATCTCCGTTGCTTATTTTAAAGCTGTCTCGCTATGTTAAACCCATTTAACATAGCGAGACAGTGTTTTAAAACTAGAGTTATACTAACAGAAAAAAGTCCAGGTGACCGGACCTTTTTCCATTAGTATAACTCGATTTACAATGTGCACGCTGGCCAATCAGCATGCACGTTTTGGAATATTAATGGGGGGTCATGGTATAATATTAATTTAAGAACTCAGAGAGAGTGAGAGAGAGAGAGAGAGAGAGATTGGGCATTTTGTATCTTGCCTTGGACCTAGAAATATCCACTCGGCATTTCTGCCTGCGTGTTGTCTGTAAGACACAGGATATAGTATCTCTTAGATATAGACAGGAATATAGTAAAGATTAGTTTAGATGTTTTCTGTATTTATTTGAGACTGTACTGCAATGTTGTTTTAAAATATTTTCTTTGATTTTGAACTCTGAAGTACCTGTTGAGTATTATTCTGTTCTTTTATTATTTATTATTAAATATATTTAAACATATCGTTGTGTCTGATATTTGTGACACATATTTAAGCTCTTAGTGTACTTGCATATGTCTTTGGTGACACTGTACAGGCCATTCCTAATAGCCTGGCACTTGGTCAAAGACTACCGTTTGGATTAATAGTAACATTACACAGTAAGATTAGTCACGCTTTGTAAGGGCCTTATAGTAGCTGATAAATAAGGGTGGCTGGTGGCAGCTGGTACTACCTTATAGTCTGGACAGAAGGGGGCATAGCTAGTAAACCTGTGCCAGCCTTTCCCAGGTGTGTGTGTGTGTGTGTGTGTGTGTGTGTGTGTGTGTGTGTGTGTGTGTGTGTGTGTGTGTGTGTGTGTGTGTGTGTGTGTGTGTGTGTGTGTGTGTTTGTGTGTGTGTGTGTGTGTGTGCGCATGTGTGTGTGTGTGTGTATATGTGTGGGTGTGTGTATGTGTATATATCAATCAAATCTCAAAGTGTGTGTGTATGTGTGTGTGTGTTGGCTACTTGGGAAGGGACATGAAGCACTGGTTGGACAGAGAGGGTGCTGGAGGTCTTAGCTTGGCCACTCAGCTGAGATCTTTACCCTATAGCTGTGCCAGTGGGGAGTCTTATTGGGGATCTGGAGAAAGAGGGAGAAATCAGCCCCAGACTGACTGTGATCTGTGTGTGCTCTTACAGGAAATTGTACTTTACTGTGTGTACTTGTCATTCTCCCATTGTTTACATCCCTCACCACTGCCAGTGGTGAGGATCGAGGCTCCTTGATTACTGGTCCAGTGCAGGGGCATCACATTTGTTTCTGTATGTAGTTATGCTGGAATATATGATTTTCAGTGTTATGGGGTTCAATGTTTTGAGTTTTCAGTGTTTTGAATATTCAAGATTTTGGTCTCAATGTTTTGAATTTCAGTGTTATGGGCTTTCCATGTTCTAATGTCATAGTTTTAATGATTTTAAAAGCCACATAAACCCTGATATCTAAAAACATCAAATCAGTAGGTTTCAATGAATTATGCATTTATATGCAAACAGTTCCCCTTTGTTCTAGCACAGTCCTCATTTGGACCTTTACTATTAAACTCACAAACCTAGCTATATTAATAGAAGTACTGCAATGCTTAATATTGTGATTCGCTACTATCTCATCTATACATTTGTTTACATTGTTTCTCAAATGCTCACATAGCCTAAAGTTTGACATTCTAGTGTTATGTACAATATAAATCTTATCACAAGAGCACATACACCACATAAGTAGAAGCACAGGTGATCAAAACAAGAGTCTTGACAGCAGTACCATACAGCAGACTAGCAAACTCATAACTATCTACAGCAAGATCTAGACATTATTAGTATACATTATTGGTTTATGCTGTCACTGCAAATGCAATCTCTGATTCTACTCTGTCTCTGCTTAACTTACAAAGCCATGTCTGACCCAGCTCTGTTAGAAATGCTACATCTAAAGAAATCCAAATCCCTCCACACCACACGCTCCAGAGACCTCAACCTCATTACCACAATCAACAGAACATGCTGCAGGGACAGGTTCATAACCCAGAGACTGCCCATCCTCTGGAACAGACTTCTCCTACATGTCAAGCAGAGCACCTCACTGGCCCTCTTCATGTGAAATCTTGATGAGTGGATGGGAAATAGAAAGTTCACCCCAGAGATCACTCCAGTGGCTCTACTTGATAGAGGCACTGGGAAATAACATCGGGCAGCACGATGCCAGGGCACTTCTATGGGCTAGGCTTGTAAAGGTTCCAGGGCCAGTAGCCTAGTACAAACCTATGAACCCTCATGTCCTTTCTTTATTAGAAGGAAGTCTACCTGATTTGTATGTTGGCCAGACATGTATGTGGTCTTGTGATTGGCTGTCTTACTGAACTACGTGTTGGTCACCATTATGTCATTTGTCAGATAGCAATCTAGACTGGCCTGTCTTTCATTACTTATTTTGCCCCAACCCTGTGGATCCTGGATATCCTCATATCACATTGCATCTGTCTTGATATGAGCATTCAGGTACCCCATTATCAAGACAATCTAATTTTGTTGCACTTTATTTACGAGGCTGTACAACTGCTGCCTGAATGCCCTCTTTTCTTTCCCATCACAGTGCTGTGGGCCACTGGCTGAGATTATGATGAGTGACGTATCTGTGCACAGAGGTCTGATTCCCATGAGTCTGTCAACTGATCCTGATCACATCCCTTAATGGCTTTGTCTGGTTACTTAACTTGATAAAAGTCATAGCGTATGCAAATGGAGGGCAAAGGACTTAAATCCTGGATTACAAGATGAAGTTGATTAAGAATTCATGTGGTAAATACAAGACATTTAAAAACATAGCAGGGGACCTTAGCAATATTTAGGTAAACAATTATTGAAAGCAAAGTAATTTCATTTTAATAAGAAAAAAACATATATATGAATGTATACATACATAAGTACATACAAATATTTCAAGCACGGGCATTAATACCCTACTAGGCTACCAATATACCAAAACAGTTGTTCCTATAATAAGTGCCCAGTCTGTTCTTAAAAATATCTAAACTAGTGCTTGCTTTAATGTAATTTGGTGGTCTGTTCCATACATCAGCTGCTTTCTAAGAAGCAATTAGAACACGTCTCATTCCAACAGAATCTTCTACATAGGTTATCTGATGATTCTCTAGTATGTTTTGATAACCCCAAACATTCCCAGAGGTAGTTGTCCCTAAATGCCCCATATACCTGAATTAGGTCTCCTCTTAAATATCTACATGAGACACTGTACAAGTTCAGATTTTTTACTCTTTCACAATAGCTTAAATTTTTACACCCATGGATGCCCTTGGTATATTTCTACTGTACTTGTTCCAGTTTATTCATGCTTGTTTTCTTATAAGGTTTCCATATTGCTAGTCCATACTCAGGTTTGCGTCTATTGCAACTAGCAATGACATCATCATTTCTGATTTCCTAGACTTTATAAATATTTTTATACAACCTATAGTTCTATAACTATCATTAACCAATTGATTGATATGATTAGAAAACCTCAAAGCTGGATCTACCCATATACCCAGGTCTTTAAATGAATCTACAGTTTCAGTCACTGTGTGCTGTATTAAATATTTGCCTTTTAATATACTTTTCCCAAAGCTCATATGCTTAGTTGTTGATGTATTTATCAGTGTATTATTCTCCTGTGCCCAAATGGTTAATTTAGTCAAGTTATTTTGCAAACATGCCCAATCTGTAACACATGTAATCAGTTTACCCACTTTCAAGTCATCTGCACACAAACTGTAGAAAACCTCAGATAAAAAAGATAGATCTGTAGAATACAATCTGAACAAGTATGGGCCTAGGACAGAGCCCTGTGGTACACCCTGACTGTAACCAAAAATTTCACCGGTCCAATTGCTGTATGATACTTGCCATGTCCCCTAGTGATGTGGACATCCTCAAGAGGGTTTCACCCAAACAACTGACTGGTGTTAGAAACATGGCCTCAAGCTGAATACCAGAAAATGTATCATCATCTCCTTTGGGGAGCATGACGTCCCCACAAATGATCACATTATTAACAATGTCCTAACCACGCAATCAGTCATGAGGGATTTGAACACTCAGGTTGATAGCAACCTGACTTTTGACCACCATGTTGCTTCCATTGTAAGGAAAGCCATCTACATGGCCCACCTCATAAATAAGGGTATCTCATCCAGGGACAAGGAGGTCATACCATCTCTGTATTCTTCCCTTATAAGACCCATTATTGAGTACAATGCCCCATTCAGCATGCACCTCTCAAAGTACATTTAGCAGCTGGAGAGACCACAGAGGTTCCTCACCAGGAGAATCCAGGGCCTCAAAAATCTACCATACACAGATAGGCTAAAGCCCTTTCTCTCTACTCAGTTTCATACAGATTTCTCAGAGGTGATCTCTGTTGGCATACAAGGTGATCTCGGACCCCGCCTTGATGGGACTGCTGCATATTTGCAAGTCAAGCTCCACTCGAGTAACCCGCACACATGGACTCAACCTGTTCTGTGACATCAACAGGACCTATTGGCAGGACAGATTTGTGTCTCAGAGACTCCTCCATCTGTGGAATAGACTCCCTCTCCACATCAAGCAAAGTACCTCTTTACCCCTTTTCAAGAGCAACCTGGATAACTGGATGGGAAACAGAAAATACATCCCATGAATTCCACCCATGTCCCTGCTGGACAGGGGCATCGGGTGCTGACTTGTCTAAACATGGGCTAAACTCTTGGCTAGGATTATAAGGGCCTCTGGGCCAATAGCCAAGTGACTTCCTATGATACCATGTCCTATTTGTAAGCCATTCAGCTATTCATCTTATCAAGAGTACATTGATACCTAGTTGTTCTAATTTATTGATCAGTGTTTTATGCATAACCCTATCAAATGAAGTTAAATCTATATAAATTACATCACAGCACAAATTTTTATTCATGGCTG